>NW_027423057.1:2500-5000 GCF_048934315.1 Petromyzon marinus | reverse complement strand
CAGACACACACACACACAGACACACACACACACAGACACACACAAAGACAAAGACAAAGATCCCCCGTATAGCCTTAACAGACTGTAAGGGCAAGTGCTGTTAGCGAGCACCTATGAAGGCCGGAACGGTACACGAGGGGGTGGGTGGCCAGCACCACGCCCGACCGCCTTTGTCTCCCCAGTGGCAATGTTTACACACCGCACCAGGTACTCATTTGAGGCTGAGTCGACCTAGGGGAGGCCCGGGACCGGTTCAGATAATCGTCACTGGTGTTGGCCGTGAGCGGGAATCGAACTCGGGGCCGCCAGGTTCATAGCGCAGCGCGCTAACCGCTACACTACCGCTCCCCACACACACACACAGACACACACACACACAGACACACACAGACACACACACACACAGACACACACACACACAGACACACACACACACAGACACACACACACAGACACACACACACACAGACACACACACACACAGACACACACACACACACACAGACACACACACACACACACAGACACACACACAGACACACACACACACACAGACACACACACACACACAGACACACACACACAGACACACACACACAGACACACACACACACAGACACACACACACACAGACACACACACACACAGACACACACACACACAGACACACACACACACAGACACACACACACACAGACACACACACACACAGACACACACACACACACAGACACACACACACACAGACACACACACACACAGACACACACACACACACAGACACACACACACACAGACACACACACAGACACACACACACACAGACACACACACACACACACACAGACACACACACACACAGAACACACACACACACACAGACCACACACACACACAGACACACACACACACACAGACACACACACACACACAGACACACACACACACACAGACACACACACACACACAGACACACACACACACACACAGACACACACACACACACAGACACACACACACACACAGACACACACACACACACAGACACACACACACACAGACACACACACAGACACACACACACACAGACACACACACACACAGACACACACACACACAGACACACACACACACACAGACACACACACACACACAGACACACACACACACACACAGACACACACACACACACAGACACACACACACACAGACACAGACACACACACACACAGACACACACACACACACACACAGACACACACACACACAGACACACACACACACAGACACACACACACACAGACACACACACACACAGACATACACACACACAGACACACACACACACAGACACACACACACACAGACACACACACACACAGACACACACACACACAGACACACACACACACAGACACACACACACACAGACACACACACACAGACACACACACACACAGACACACACACACACAGACACACACACACACAGACACACACACACACAGACACACACACACACAGACACACACACACACAGACACACACACAGACACACACACACAGACACACACACACACAGACACACACACACACAGACACACACACACACAGACACACACACACACAGACACACACACACACAGACACACACACACACAGACACACACACACACAGACACACACACACACAGACACACACACACACACAGACACACACACACAGACACACACACACACACAGACACACACACACACACAGACACACACACACACAGACACACACACACACAGACACACACACACAGACACACACACACAGACACACACACACACAGACACACACACACACAGACACACACACACACAGACACACACACACACAGACACACACACACACAGACACACACACACACAGACACACACACACAGACACACACACACACAGACACACACACACAGACACACACACACACAGACACACACACACAGACACACACACACACAGACACACACACACACAGACACACACACACACAGACACACACACACAGACACACACACACACAGACACACACACACAGACACACACACACACAGACACACACACACACACAGACACACACACACACAGACACACACACACACACAGACACACACACACACAGACACACAGACACACACACACACAGACACACACACACACACAGACACACACACACACAGACACACACACACACAGACACACACACACACACAGACACACACACACACAGACACACACACACACACAGACACACACACACACACAGACACACACACACAGACACACACACACACAGACACACACACACACAGACACACACAGACACACAGACACACACACACACAGACACACACACACACAGACACACACACACACAGACACACACACACACAGACACACACACACACAGACACACACACACACAGACACACACACACACAGACACACACACAC
>NW_027423056.1:632500-655000 GCF_048934315.1 Petromyzon marinus | reverse complement strand
TGTGTGTACGTGTGTGTGTGTGTACATGTGTGTGTGTGTACGTGTGTGTGTACGTGTGTGTACGTCTGTGTGTATGTGTACGTGTGTGTGTACATGTGTGTGTGTCTGTACGTGTGTGTGTGTGTACATGTGTACGTGTGTGTGTGTGTACGTGTGTGTGTGTACGTGTGTGTGTACGTGTGTGTACGTGTGTGTGTGTGTGTACGTGTGTGTGTGTACGTGTGTGTGTACGTGTGTGTACGTGTGTGTACGTGTGTGTGTGTGTGTGTACGTGTGTGTGTGTGTACTAGTGTGTGTGTGTACGTGTGTGTGTACGTGTGTGTGTGTGTACATGTGTGTGTGTGTGTACGTGTGTGTGTGTGTGTACGTGTGTGTACGTCTGTGTGTGTACGTGTGTGTGTGTGTGTACATGTGTGTGTGTGTGTACGTGTGTGTGTACGTGTGTGTGTGTGTGTACGTGTGTGTGTACGTGTGTGTGTGTACATGTGTGTGTGTGTATGTGTGTGTGTGTACATGTGTGTGTGTGTACGTGTGTGTGTGTGTACATGTGTGTGTGTGTACATGTGTATGTCCTTGTGTGTACGTGTGTGTGTGTGTACATGTGTGTGTGTGTGTGTACGTATGTGTGTGTGTACGTGTGTGTGTGTACGTGTGTGTGTGTGTACGTGTGTGTGTGTGTGTACGTGTGTGTGTGTGTACATGTGTATGTCTGTGTGTGTACGTGTGTGTGTGTGTGTGTACATGTGTGTGTGTGTGTGTACGTGTGTGTGTGTGTACGTGTGTGTGTGTGTGTGTACATGTGTGTGTGTGTGTACGTGTGTGTACATGTGTATGTCTGTGTGTGTACGTGTGTGTGTGTGTACATGTGTGTGTGTGTACGTGTGTGTGTACGTGTGTGTGTGTACGTGTGTGTGTGTACGTGTCTGTGTGTGTACATGTGTGTGTGTGTGTACGTGTGTGTGTACGTCGGTGTACGTGTGTGTGTGTGTGTACGTGTGTGTGTGTACGTGTGTGTGTGTACGTGTGTGTGTGTACATGTGTGTGTGTGTGTACGTGTGTGTGTGTACGTGTGTGTGTGTGTACGTTTGTGTGTGTGTGTGTACGTGTGTGTGTGTACGTGTGTGTGTGTGTGTGTACGTGTGTGTGTGTACGTGTGTGTACGTGTACGTGTGTGTGTGTACGTGTGTGTGTGTGTGTGTACGTGTGTGTGTGTGTACGTGTGTGTGTGTGTGTACGTGTGTGTATGTGTGTGTGTACGTGTGTGTGTGTGTACGTGTGTGTGTGTGTACGTGTGTGTACGTGTGTGTGTGTGTACATGTGTGTGTGTGTACGTGTGTGTGTACGTGTGTGTACGTCTGTGTGTATGTGTACGTGTGTGTGTACATGTGTGTGTGTCTGTACGTGTGTGTGTGTGTACATGTGTACGTGTGTGTGTGTGTACGTGTGTGTGTGTACGTGTGTGTGTACGTGTGTGTACGTGTGTGTACGTGTGTGTGTGTGTACGTGTGTGTGTGTACGTGTGTGTGTACGTGTGTGTACGTGTGTGTACGTGTGTGTGTGTGTGTGTACGTGTGTGTGTGTGTACTAGTGTGTGTGTGTACGTGTGTGTGTACGTGTGTGTGTGTGTACATGTGTGTGTGTGTGTACGTGTGTGTGTGTGTGTACGTGTGTGTACGTCTGTGTGTGTACGTGTGTGTGTGTGTGTACATGTGTGTGTGTGTGTACGTGTGTGTGTACGTGTGTGTGTGTGTGTACGTGTGTGTGTACGTGTGTGTGTGTGTACATGTGTGTGTGTGTGTATGTGTGTGTGTGTACATGTGTGTGTGTGTACGTGTGTGTGTGTGTACATGTGTGTGTGTGTACATGTGTATGTCCTTGTGTGTACGTGTGTGTGTGTGTACATGTGTGTGTGTGTGTGTACGTATGTGTGTGTGTACGTGTGTGTGTGTACGTGTGTGTGTGTGTACGTGTGTGTGTGTGTATGTGTGTGTGTGTGTACATGTGTATGTCTGTGTGTGTACGTGTGTGTGTGTGTGTGTACATGTGTGTGTGTGTGTACGTGTGTGTGTGTGTACGTGTGTGTGTGTGTGTGTACATGTGTGTGTGTGTACGTGTGTGTACATGTGTATGTCTGTGTGTGTACGTGTGTGTGTGTGTACATGTGTGTGTGTGTGTGTACGTGTGTGTGTACGTGTGTGTGTGTACGTGTGTGTGTACGTGTGTGTGTGTACGTGTCTGTGTGTGTACATGTGTGTGTGTGTGTACGTGTGTGTGTACGTCTGTGTACGTGTGTGTGTGTGTACGTGTGTGTGTGTAAGTGTGTGTGTGTACGTGTGTGTGTGTACATGTGTGTGTGTGTGTGTACGTGTGTGTGTACGTCTGTGTACGTGTGTGTGTGTGTACGTGTGTGTGTGTACGTGTGTGTGTGTACATGTGTGTGTGTGTGTACGTGTGTGTGTGTACGTGTGTGTGTGTACGTTTGTGTGTGTGTGTGTACGTGTGTGTGTGTACGTGTGTGTGTGTGTGTGTACGTGTGTGTGTGTACGTGTGTGTACGTGTACGTGTGTGTGTGTACGTGTGTGTGTGTGTGTGTACGTGTGTGTGTGTGTACGTGTGTGTGTGTGTGTACGTGTGTGTATGTGTGTGTGTACGTGTGTGTGTGTACGTGTGTGTGTACGTGTGTGTGTGTGTACATGTGTGTGTGTGTACGTGTGTGTGTGTGTGTGTACGTGTGTGTGTGTACGTGTGTGTGTGTGTACGTGTGTGTGTACGTGTGTGTGTGTGTACATGTGTGTGTGTGTACGTGTGTGTGTACGAGTGTGTACGTCTGTGTGTATGTGTACGTGTGTGTGTACATGTGTGTGTGTACGTGTGTGTGTGTGTACATGTGTACGTGTGTGTGTGTGTACGTGTGTGTGTACGTGTGTGTGTACGTGTGTGTACGTGTGTGTACGTGTGTGTGTGTGTACGTGTGTGTGTGTGTACGTGTGTGTGTACGTGTGTGTACGTGTGTGTGTGTGTACGTGTGTGTGTGTGTACTAGTGTGTGTGTGTGTACGTGTGTGTGTACGTGTGTGTGTGTGTACATGTGTGTGTGTGTATGTGTGTGTGTACATGTGTGTGTGTACATGTGTGTGTGTGTGTACGTGTGTGTGTACGTGTGTGTGTGTGTACATGTGTGTGTGTGTGTATGTGTGTGTGTGTACATGTGTGTGTGTACATGTGTTTGTGTGTACGTGTGTGTGTGTGTACGTGTGTGTGTACGTGTGTGTGTGTACGTGTGTGTGTGTGTACGTGTGTGTGTGTACGTGTGTGTGTGTGTACGTGTGTGTGTGTGTAGAGACTGTCTACGGATTCGTTCGTCTGGGACTCTGTCTGGGACTCGGCCTCCGAAGACAGCGAAGACGACGACAACTTTCCAAGCACACAGACTCAGTGACACACACAGAGACACACAGAGACACATAGACACACACATAGAGACACACATAGACACATAGAGAGACACAGACTCAGTGACACACACAGAGACACACACAGAGACACAGATACATAGACACACACATAGACACACACATAGACACATAGACACACACAGAGAGACACAGACTCAGTGACACACACAGAGACACACACAGACACACATAGACACACACATAGACACACACAGAGAGACACACAGACACACACATAGACACATAGACTCAGTGACACACACACAGACACATAGACACACACAGACTCAGTGACACACACAGAGACACAGAGACACATAGACACACACATAGACACATAGACACACACAGACACATAGATACATAGACACACACAGACTCAGTGACACACACAGAGACACACACAGACACATAGACACACACATAGACACACACAGAGAGACACAGACACATAGACACACACATAGACACATAGACACACACAGAGAGACACAGACTCATAGACACACAGAGAGACACACAGAGACACATAGACACACACAGAGACACACACAGAGAGACACAGACACATAGACACACACACAGACACATAGACACACACATATACACATAGACACACACAGAGAGACACAGACACATAGACACACAGAGAGACACATAGACACACACATAGACACAGAGACACACACATAGACACATAGACACACAGAGACACACATAGACACACACAGACTCAGTGACACACACAGAGACACACACAGACACATAGACACACACATAGACACACACAGAGAGACACAGACACATAGACACACACACAGACACATAGACACACACATAGACACATAGACACACACAGAGAGACACAGACTCATAGACACACAGAGAGACACACAGAGACACATAGACACACACAGACACATAGACACATAGACGCACACAGACTCAGTGACACACACAGAGACACACACAGACACATAGACACACAGAGAGACACAGACACATAGACACACACACAGACACATAGACACACACATAGACACATAGACACACACAGAGAGACACAGACTCATAGACACACAGAGAGACACACAGAGACACATAGACACACACAGACACATAGACACATAGACACACACAGAGACACATAGACACACACAGACACATAGACACATAGACACACACAGACTCAGTGACACACACAGAGACACACACAGACACATAGACACACACATAGACACACACAGAGAGACACAGACACATAGACACACACACAGACACATAGACACACACATAGACACATAGACACACACAGAGAGACACAGACTCATAGACACACAGAGAGACACACAGAGACACATAGACACACACAGACACATAGACACATAGACGCACACAGACTCAGTGACACACACAGAGACACACACAGACACATAGACACACAGAGAGACACAGACACATAGACACACACACAGACACATAGACACACACATAGACACATAGACACACACAGAGAGACACAGACTCATAGACACACAGAGAGACACACAGAGACACATAGACACACACAGACACATAGACACATAGACACACACAGAGACACATAGACACACACAGACACATAGACACATAGACACACACAGACTCAGTGACACACACACGCAGAGACTCATAGACACATAGACAGACACATAGATACACACACAGACACACGTAGACACAGACACACACAGACTATGAACTATGAGTTAGACTGATGGCCTTAATCTAAGTTGTCTTGTTGTTATTATTAAAGTTGTTGTTATTAAAGTTGTTGTTGTTATTAAAGTTGTTGTTATTAAAGTTGTTGTTGTTATTAAAGTTGTTGTTGTTATTATTAAAGTTGTGGTTGTTATTAAAGTTGTTGTTGTTGTTGTTATTAAAGTTGTTGTTGTTATTAAAGTTGTTATTATTAAAGTTGTTGTTGACTTGCATCCCACTGGGAGTTTTTTTGCACAACAGCGTTGGTGGTGTAACGGTGATATTTTTTTCAGGAATATTTTTTGCCGGTTTAATTTTACCCCATGGATTTTCTGTTTTTTTTTTTTACACAAAGTCACCACACACACACAAAGTAGTCACTTTAAGATAAAAAAATTTTTCTCTTGTTCGAGTTTTTGTTTAGTTTTTAAAGTAATTAAAGTGTGTGTGTTTGTTGGCGGCCGCACTCCGATTTTCAAGAGCCGCGTGGCTCTCGCTGGAGCTCTTACCCAAAAAATAAATCAATAAATAAAATCAATAAAAACTGAAAGTGGAACGACTTTGACGGGGCCAGCGAGGCCGCTAGGCGGGTCGCCGTCCAAGGTCGCCTCGGTTTTGTGTTCCGGGCGGTTTTTTTTTAGTTCCGGCCACCCGTTTATATTTCGCACAGCGCATAAGTCAGCCCCATCGCCCCCGTTACCCCGCCCCCTCCCAAATCGACGACGCGTCAGAGGCCAATCCGCGCGCGTTGGCCAATCCGCGCGCGCGGAGGCGTCGTTTCGCCCGGCTTCGCCCATGCGCTCTAGGAAATGTAAAAGGGTGGTTGGTGGGTGGCGGTTGGGTTCAATGATACGGCAGGGTTGGCTGCCGCCGTGTTTGTGTAATGTCGGGGTTTAGATTTTAAAATAAGTTACCAGAAGACAAAGACAACAACAACAACAACACGAATGTTCAGAGGTCTTTTTATCCTCCTTATCGCCTGCAACGATGGAGGACGACGCTTTCAGGTCAAACGTGAAGCTGTTTCCACGTCAATAACGAGGGGCTCGTCTTTAAGCCTCAAGCCGTGTTTGTGTGTGACACGTGTTTGTTGTGTTTTATATTTATATATATGTGTGTGTGTTGTGTTTTATATATGTGTGTGTGTTGTGTTTTATATATGTGTGTGTGTGTTGTTATATATATGTGTGTGTTGTGTTTTATATATATGTGTGTGTTGTGATATATATGTGTGTGTGTTGTGTTATATATATGTGTGTGTGTTGTGTTATATATATATGTGTGTGTTGTGTTATATATGTGTGTGTTGTGTTATATATGTGTGTGTGTTGTGTTATATATATGTGTTTGTATGTGTTGTGTTTTATATATGTGTGTGTTATATATATGTGTGTGTTGTGTTTTATATGTGTGTGTGTGTTGTGTTATATATATGTGTGTGTTGTGTTATATATGTGTGTTGTGTTTTATATGTGTGTGTTGTGTTTTATATGTGTGTGTGTTGTGTTATATATATATGTCTGTGTGTGTTGTGTTATATATGTGTGTTGTGTTATATATATGTGTGTTGTGTTATATATATGTGTGTGTGTTGTGTTATATATGTGTGTTGTGTTATATATGTGTGTGTGTGTGTTGTGTTTTATATATGTATGTGTTGTTTTATATATGTGTGTTGTGTTTTATATTTATATATGTGTGTGTGTGTGTGACACGTGTGTGTTGTGTTATATATGTGTGTGTGTGTTGTGTTTTATATTTATGTGTGTTGTGTTATATATATGTGTGTGTGTGTTGTGTTTTATATATATGTGTGTGTGTTATATATGTGTGTTGTGTTGTGTTATATATGTGTGTGTGTTAAATATGTGTGTTGTGTTAAATATGTGTGTGTTGTGTTAAATATGTGTGTGTGTTGTGTTATATATGTGTGTGTGTTGTGTTATATATGTGTGTGTGTTGTGTTAAATACGTGTGTGTTGTGTTATATATGTGTGTGTGTTGTGTTATATATATATGTGTGTGTTGTGTTATATATATGTGTGTGTGTTGTGTTATATATATATGTGTTTGTATGTGTTGTGTTTTATATATGTGTGTGTTATATATATGTGTGTGTTGTGTTTTATATGTGTGTGTGTGTTGTGTTATATATATGTGTGTGTTGTGTTTTATATATATGTGTGTGTGTTGTGTTATATATATGTGTGTGGTGTTTTATATATGTGTGTGTTGTGTTATATATGTGTGTGTTGTGTTATATATGTGTGTTGTGTTATATATATGTGTGTGGTGTGTTATATATGTGTGTGTTGTGTTATATATGTGTGTGTGTTGTGTTATATATGTGTGTTGTGTTTTATATATATGTGTGTGTGTTGTGTTATATATATGTGTGTGGTGTTTTATATATGTGTGTGTTGTGTTATATATGTGTGTGTGTGTTGTGTTATATATGTGTGTTGTGTTATATATATGTGTGTGTGTGTTGTGTTATATGTGTGTGTGTGTGTTATATATATGTGTGTGTGTTGTGTTTTATATATGTGTGTGTGTGTTGTGTTTTATATATGTGTGTGTGTGTGTTGTGTTATATATGTGTGTGTGTTGTGTTATATATGTGTGTGTGTTGTGTTATATATATGTGTGTGTTGTGTTTTATATATATATATGTGTGTGTTGTGTTATATATATATATGTGTGTGTGTTGTGTTATATATGTGTGTGTGTTGTGTTATATATATATGTGTGTGTGTGACACGTGTGTGTTGTGTTATATATATGTGTGTGTGTGACACGTGTGTGTTGTGTTATATATATGTGTGTGTGTGTTATGTACAGTGTGTATGTAGCCCGCATGCCCAGCCACCGCATACCGAAACAGCTTTTGTTCGGCCGGATCGAGGGGGCTAAACGGGCACGGCACGGGTTAGATAAGAGATGGAGTGACGTGGTACAGGAGGCACGGGGCTAGAGAAGAGATGGAGTGATGTGGTACAGGAGGCACGGGCTAGCGAAGAGATGGAGTGATGTGGTACAGGAGGCACGGGCTAGAGAAGAGATGGAGTGATGTGGTACAGGAGGCACGGGGCTAGAAAAGAGATGGAGTGACGTGATACAGGAGGCACGGGGCTAGAGAAGAGATGGAGTGATGTGGTACAGGTGGCATGGGCTAGAGAAGAGATGGAGTGATGTGGTACAGGAGGCACGGGCTAGAGAAGAGATGGAGTGATGTGGTACAGGAGGCACGGGCTAGAGAAGAGATGGAGTGATGTGGTACAGGAGGCACGGGCTAGAGAAGAGATGGAGTGACGTAGTACAGGAGGCACGGGGCTAGAGAAGAGATGGAGTGATGTGGTACAGGAGGACGTGGAGCTGAGTGGACTTGCCGATGACCGGTACCAGCGGTGTCAAGATCGGCCTCTGTGGAGGAGGCTCGTGAAGGACGCTACTGGGCTAGTGCCAGGGTAGGTGCACCTTGAGGCTACTGGGCAGTTGGAGGCAGTCGCCCTCCAACAACAACGGAGGGACGGAGGAGCGACGCTCACAACAACGAGCGGAGCGCCGGGTGGCTAAAGCACAGCGGGTTGGCACAGTAGGGGAGCACAGTTGATGTATCAGCCAGTCATCTCAGTAATTCAACCCGTGGCACCTGGGTCTGTTCCGTGACCTGCCCGCGGGCCTTCGACATTTCACGTGGCCTCAAAGTGCACCTAGCCTGGCACCAGGGGGCCGTAAGAGGCTTTCTTGCATTTTTTCCCATGACTAAAAACGTCCTCGTCACATCTCGGAATGCCCGGCAAGAATTTGAGCCTGGCTATTGCTCCGATGGAGGATCATCATCATTCATAACGGATCTTATGGGCCACGGTTGTAAGTGATCAGCAGGGGACAGTGTAGCAACATTGATTTTACTCTAGTAACTGTACAATGCCGTCATACTCAAATGTCTAGATGATCACAATACAGTATTTATAAAAGATATGCTTTTCATAATTTAGTCGTGGACTCAATAATTTATTTATTGACTTGTATTTATTTCTCCGATAATCAGAACACAACTCTTTTCTCCAGTGTAACCATTTCACTCACTGCCATAACACCCGTGTGTTTATAACAATCTCAAATTACAGCCTAACCCTACCCGAACCCAAAGCCACTAACAACCGTACCACTCCACCTCATGTCTGTCACCTTAATAGTTTAATTCCAACCTCCTCATCCCCTCTCCTGACCAAATCCGGTAACTTTACACAGTTCAGAATAGAACATGAGGAAATAATTATAATGAGGCAGAGCAATGCATATGTAAAATTACGTAAAATCCGTAATCTGGTTCCGTCTGTAAAAGATGTGATCAGTTTAACACGTAGGCTTTCGCGACCAATATTATTCATAATAAAGGTTTTTGGGTTAGATCGCGTTTATTTATAAATGTGTCGTAACCCTCCACCACCCGACACGGCCAATCAGCAAAGAAAAGTGTCACGTTGACAAAAGACAAATAATTCACTACTTCAGCCCACCGGTGTGTTGAAGAGTTAATCCACATTTACAGTTTGAGTACGACGTTTCGCTGGTAAATACTTCCAGCATCATCGGGCAATTCGCCAGAATGGTAAAGCCCTCGCTTGCTCCCGGTTTTATATAGAGCAGAAGAGTGACGTCATCACTTAACTCATCAGGTGCAGTGATTAGAGGCGGAGGGGGGGGTAATGTAATTATATAATCGATTAGTAATCAGTCATTGGTTATGATTAGTAATGAGTTGTAGATTAGTAATTCTTTAAATCAAAATGTAATGTGTATTATTTAATAATACGCTTCCAAGCCGCACTGAGCCGGTAGCTGTCAGAGCGATTAAAGTTATTCTTGTTCCTCTCAATTTCAATGGATTCTCTAATTAGTCTTTGCCAGTAATAATTAGTTTTACACACCACTGCAACATTGTCAAAATCAATTGAGTGTCCTTGTTGACAAGCATGTTCTGCCACTGCCGACAGTTGTGTTTGAGATAATTTAATATTTCTCTGATGTTCTTTTAGTCTTACGCTGATGTTACGTCCCGTCTGCCCAATGTAGCAGCTGCCACATGAACAATTAATCCGATATACACCTTCTGTTGATAGTTTAGGTAATGCGTCTTTAGTGCAAGATACTAGTTTTTGAATTTTGTGTACTGTACCAAATCTTACTGTAATGTTTTGCTTTTGCAAAACGCGGGCTAATTTGTCAGTTACTCCTGAGATATATGGAATTTTTATTGTTTTAACAATCTGGTCGCTTTCAGTAGTATTGCTTTGCGATCGTGATTTGGCATTCAGTGCTCTGTTAATTTGAGCATTATTGTAGCCATTCTGTCGTAGTGCGTCTTTAACGTGTTTAATCTCTCTCACTAGACTCTCACCATCTGACACTGTTTTCGCCCGATGCACGAGCGTCTTAATAAGAGAGGATTTTTGAGCTGGATGATGATGTGATTCTGCATTCAGATAGGCATCAGTGTGCGTTTGCTTTCTGTAAACGCTGTGTGTTATTTTACCGTTTAGGCCATGTCCAAGCAAAATATCTAGGAATGGGAGTGTATTATTCACCTCCATTTCCATGGTGAACTGGATGGCCGGGTTTTGTGCATTGAGATGATTTAGAAAATCATTAAGTTTATCTTTACCATGTGGCCAGACAACCAAAGTGTCATCCACATACCTAAACCAAAAGGATGGTTTTAATGTGCTCGAGGCAAGTGCTCTTGTTTCAAAGTTTTCCATGTACAAATTTGCTATAGCAGGGGATAAAGGAGAACCCATTGCTGCTCCTTCCTTTTGTTTAAAGAAATCCCCTCTCCATAAGAAGTAAGTGTTATTTAAGCAATGGCCAGCAAGTTTCGGAATATCTTTTTGTAAACCAGTATTCTTTACTAGTGTATCAAGTAATTTAAGCGATTCGTCCACTGGAACCTTAGTGAATAGAGAAATCACATCAAAGCTTACCAGAATATCATCAGGAGTAAGTTTAATATCTTTAATCACATTCACAAGATGTTCTGAATTTTTTATGAATGAAGATGTCTTACCGATGTAGGGCTGTATTTGTTTGGTTATATATTTAGCTCTAACGAGGCAAAAGCCTTAAGAGAGCTGCGTGTAAATAAGGATATCCAAATCCTAGCAGCTGATAAAGGCCGCACTACTGTACTGATGTCACGAGCCGATTATGATAATAAAATTAGAAATTTACTAGAGGAAAGTACCTACATTAAAATTAAACGAGATCCAACTAATACTTTAGAACGTAAGACCACTGCAATAATTGCAAATTCATTAATCCCTAAAAATGAGCAATACCTAATTAAGCCAAGGGCCTCAAAACCACCTAGACTCTATGGGCTACCAAAGATTCATAAAATCGGCATCCCATTACGACCCATAGTCAGTACAATTGGCTCTGCCACATATCAATTAGCAAAATATATAACCAAACAAATACAGCCCTACATCGGTAAGACATCTTCATTCATAAAAAATTCAGAACATCTTGTGAATGTGATTAAAGATATTAAACTTACTCCTGATGATATTCTGGTAAGCTTTGATGTGATTTCTCTATTCACTAAGGTTCCAGTGGACGAATCGCTTAAATTACTTGATACACTAGTAAAGAATACCGGTTTACAAAAAGATATTCCGAAACTGGCTGGCCATTGCTTAAATAACACTTACTTCTTATGGAGAGGGGATTTCTTTAAACAAAAGGAAGGAGCAGCAATGGGTTCTCCTTTATCCCCTGCTATAGCAAATTTGTACATGGAAAACTTTGAAACAAGAGCACTTGCCTCGAGCACATTAAAACCATCCTTTTGGTTTAGGTATGTGGATGACACTTTGGTTGTCTGGCCACATGGTAAAGATAAACTTAATGATTTTCTAAATCATCTCAATGCGCAAAACCCGGCCATCCAGTTCACCATGGAAATGGAGGTGAATAATACACTCCCATTCCTAGATATTTTGCTTGGACATGGCCTAAACGGTAAAATAACACACAGCGTTTACAGAAAGCAAACGCACACTGATGCCTATCTGAATGCAGAATCACATCATCATCCAGCTCAAAAATCCTCTCTTATTAAGACGCTCGTGCATCGGGCGAAAACAGTGTCAGATGGTGAGAGTCTAGTGAGAGAGATTAAACACGTTAAAGACGCACTACGACAGAATGGCTACAATAATGCTCAAATTAACAGAGCACTGAATGCCAAATCACGATCGCAAAGCAATACTACTGAAAGCGACCGGATTGTTAAAACAATAAAAATTCCATATATCTCAGGAGTAACTGACAAATTAGCCCGCGTTTTGCAAAAGCAAAACATTACAGTAAGATTTGGTACAGTACACAAAATTCAAAAACTAGTATCTTGCACTAAAGACGCATTACCTAAACTATCAACAGAAGGTGTATATCGGATTAATTGTTCATGTGGTAGCTGCTACATTGGGCAGACGGGACGTAACATCAGCGTAAGACTAAAAGAACATCAGAGAAATATTAAATTATCTCAAACACAACTGTCGGCAGTGGCAGAACATGCTTGTCAACAAGGACACTCAATTGATTTTGACAATGTTGCAGTGGTGTGTAAAACTAATTATTACTGGCAAAGACTAATTAGAGAATCCATTGAAATTGAGAGGAACAAGAATAACTTTAATCGCTCTGACAGCTACCGGCTCAGTGCGGCCTGGAAGCGTATTATTAAATAATACACATTACATTTTGATTTAAAGAATTACTAATCTACAACTCATTACTAATCATAACCAATGACTGATTACTAATCGATTATATAATTACATTACCCCCCCCTCCGCCTCTAATCACTGCACCTGATGAGTTAAGTGATGACGTCACTCTTCTGCTCTATATAAAACCGGGAGCAAGCGAGGGCTTTACCATTCTGGCGAATTGCCCGATGATGCTGGAAGTATTTACCAGCGAAACGTCGTACTCAAACTGTAAATGTGGATTAACTCTTCAACACACCGGTGGGCTGAAGTAGTGAATTATTTGTCTTTTGTCAACGTGACACTTTTCTTTGCTGATTGGCCGTGTCGGGTGGTGGAGGGTTACGACACATTTATAAATAAACGCGATCTAACCCAAAAACCTTTATTATGAAAAGATGTGATTCCGGACATACAGTACCCTGGTGTCTACAAACTAAGTTGCCTCTGTGGTAGTAGTTACATTGGAGAAACCAAACGCCATGTCTCGGACCGCATTCGTGAACACGAAGCAGACCTTAAACACGGTAGGACCAACACCTCGGCCATGGCAGATCATTGTTATAATTCAGTAGGCTCACATGACATTGACTTCTCCAAGACAGAGGTTCTTTGTAAGCCATCTGGCTACCATGAGAGATTCGTTCATGAGGCTATCCACATATACAAGCACAGAGACAATTTCAACCGAGAAGATGGATTCTGGCTTAGCAACCATTGGAAAGATTTGATAAACCATTTCAGGTCTTAATTGATTGTTCACGCTTACAGTGGCTTTCAGACAACATACATTAATTTTTCGTCTCCCCCCTCCTCTTTTCAGAGCATAGATGGACTAGTCCTTCTAAATAAAATTGCCAAATCGCTGAGCGTGGCGCCGACATTTTTGTAAATAAATAAATAAATACCCCGTTTAACAAATAAATTAATGCGGACCGACACACCTGATGACGACCGTTTGTGGTACGGTCGAAACGTCGTGAGAATTTTTATTGTTTTTATATATATATTTTATTATTTTATTGTTTCCCTTCAACGTGGTGACTTTACCGAAAGAGCTAAGAATATAATCTAATTTATATTGCAGGCCTTGCTGTGCAGTCTATGATGGCCGGGGGGGGATCATCAACTCGCTGAAATCCACAACCCCCACTCTCTCTATGTCAACTGCCATCATCTTATATACAATGTTATAATTACTGTAATGCACCTTGTGATAAGGCGTCATATAAATCCAACATAAGACACAAAGGTGGCAATAATAGTTTACGCATCTTTGTCATTTCTGCAGAAATCGTGCAGCTCTACGGCAGCTACCTGACCCTCAGGGGGAGCAAAGAGAACTCTTGGCCATGCAGGTGATATGGTACCTTGGGGGCTCCAAAATCAGGCCCCGGGGCAAGTACAGCAATGGCTACGGTGACGACAAACACCGTTAAATTCCGGTAAGACTCGCGACAAAATACCTGCCTGGTCTTAGCTGGGTATCGGGGGTTGGGGAGGAGCAGTAGGGGCAGTGATAGGGGTAGGTGTGGTGATAGGGGTTGAGGTAGGCCTGGTCTTAGCTGGGGTATCAGGGGTTGGGGAGGAGCAGTAGGGGTAGTGATAGGGGTAGGTGTGGTGATAGGGGTTGAGGTAGGCCTGGTCTTAGCTGGGGTATCGGGGGTTGGGGAGGAGCAGTAGGGGTAGTGATAGGGGTAGGTGTGGTGATAGGGGTTAAGGTAGGCCTGGTCTTAGCTGGGTATCGGGGGTTGGGGAGGAGCGGTAGGGGTAGTGATAGGTGTGGTGATAGGGGTTGAGGTAGGCCTGGTCTTAGCTGGGGTATCGGGGGTTGGGGAGGAGCAGTAGGGGTAGTGATAGGGGTAGGCGTGGTGATAGGGGTTGAGGTAGGCCTGGTCTTAGCTGGGGGTGAGGCTCGCCGCTCGTTGCAAAAGTTCGCGGTTTGGATGCGGCAGGCCGCCCCGGTGATCATTACTTCGGGTGTCATCGTCGTCGCCATCACGTTCAACATTGACCAATCACAGCGTTGACATCACAGGATCATCGAAGGCGGCGTTATCGCGCACACCACCATCATCATCATCATCATCCACTGTCATCACACACGGTGTTGTCACGCATGATGTAACCGGTATTAGACAATGCTGAAAAACAAATTACCCTGCATACATGCAGTTGGTATTTCATGTTGTCTACTGGGCCAAGTCGCCCTTGAAAAAAGTTTCTTCACTCGGTGGACTTTAAACTTGATTTGATGCTTTCGTGACTGCAGGAATCATCTCGAGGCAGCCGGGACCACAGTCACCAAGAAAACAATTGGTAACACCACTACACCGTGAAGGACTGAAATCCTGCAGCGCCCACAAGGTCCCCCCTGCTCAAGAAAGCACGTATACATGCCCGTCTGAAGTTTGCCAGTGAACATCCGAATGATTCCGAGGACAACTGGGTGAAAGTGTTGTGGTCAGATGAGACCAAAATGGAGCTCTTCGGCATCAACTCAACTCGCCGTGTTTGGAGGAGGAGGAGGAATGACCCCAAGAAACACCATCCCCACCGTCAAACACGGAGGTGGAAACGTTATGCTTTGGGGGGTAATAAAATAAAACGTAACAATAAAATTCTCACGACGTTTCGGCCACAACACAAGTGGCCTTCATCAGGTGAAGGGACCGGGCTGTCCAGAGGACAGCGTTGGAGTGAAGACAGCTTGTTGTCGCGGCATCAAGCTTAAAGGACGCTTGCTGTCTTCACTCCAACGCTGTCCTCTGGACAGCCCGGTCCCTTCACCCGATGAAGGCCGTTTGTGTTGTGGCCGAAACGTCGTGAGAATTTTATTATTTTATTTTTACCTACGTGGTGACTTTACCGAATAGAACCAAAGAGCATGAACGGGAACTTGACAGAGTGACACTGACTTTGTTCCTCTTCTTTGGTTCTTTCGGTAAAGTCACCACGTAGAATGAGAATAAAATAATAAATTGATAAAATAAAATAACACAATAAAATTCTCATTCTACGTGGTGGTGACTTTACCGAAAGAACCAAAGAAGATGAATCATTGCAGTCACGAAAGCTTTAAATAGAAATTTAATTTTATTGTTTTATATTTTTATTATTTTATTGTTTCCCTTCTACGTGGTGGTGGTGGTGACTTTACCGAAAGAACCAAAGAAGATGAATCATTGCAGTCACGAAAGCTTTAAATAGAAATTTAATTTTATTGTTTTATATTTTTATTATTTTATTGTTTCCCTTCTACGTGGTGGTGGTGGTGGTGACTTTACCGAAAGAACCAAAGAAGATGAATCATTGCAGTCACGAAAGCTTTAAATAGAAATTTAATTTTATTGTTTTATATTTTTATTATTTTATTGTTTCCCTTCTACGTGGTGGTGGTGGTGACTTTACCGAAAGAACCAAAGAAGATGAATCATTGCAGTCACGAAAGCTTTAAATTGACTTTGTTCCGTTGCCTCTTTCACGGTGGAACTCTGGACGATTGGGATCGGTAGCAGGAAAGCCAAGTCCCTTCGGGTGGAGGTGGTGGTGAAAATCTACACCAAGGGGGATCCTCACGTCCATGCGTCACATCCATTCACTCACGGTGACCTCAAGCCCGTGAGTGGACAGGTTGTTGAGAAAGCCCCAGCCACATTCGAGCGATGGGTTTTAATGCATTAGCTACGTTTTACCTGTCTGGCATATGAGCGGGTTGGAGGGGGGGGGTGGTGGCGGCGGCGGCCTCACGGTAACACCGGTAAAGATCGCCCGATGTGAAGTCGACTTTAACCCAAAGTTGTGTCGCTGTGAGCGGCTTGCCCGAGAGAGAAGAAACTCACAGATAACTTAGCAGGACAACAAAACAAAATCATCACCCCAGTAGCGATATCCTGATTTACGTCTTCCCCTCTCACGTTGTTTCGATATTCATGGCACCTTTCACGAACGCATCCCCGACATAAACTGGGGGTGTCGCTGTTTTCAAATATACAATTTTTTTTTAATCAGAATCAAAAGTAAATTTTCCCGATTAAAGGCCATTGAGGTAAGCTCGTTTTCAAAGGGGGCGACTCATCAGCTTCCAAATTGCTCACAAAAAAATGCGCGTTGGAAAGCGTTACCGAATCCACGTTGTGTGTGTGCAGGCCATTATGTTAAAAGTGTTCCGGCGTCATCCCTAATGGGAGTCATTTGCAGCTTCAATTTTCACACCGGCCAAAAACTTGGTCCGTAAACCGCTGGCACCAAAAACGGCACTACGTCGCGGAATCTGTAACGTCCGCCGTGAGACAACCTGCCAATTTGTTGTTGTGGTTATTACCGCACCCCCCGCAGAGTATAACCAGGGGTGGCCTGCCCGATGGTAACCACAAACTTCGGCGACAGGCGACCAAAAAAAATCGCGACCGCCGGTGGCCGTGCCGTGGCGCTACCGCATTGCACCGGTTCTGCACCACGCGGTGTCTGTGCAGGGGCCAATGTTGGCTGTGTGACTTTCCCCCTGTGTGTGTGTGTGCGTGCGTGCGTGCGTGCGTGCGAGCTCCCTGCAGCATCCCGCCAAAGGAGCCGAAGATGTTTGGCCGCCGTCGAGTGCCGGGGACTTTGGCCCCGCTCTGCAAGCCGCTCGCAAACGGCGACCCGGAGTTTGTGGACTTCATCGGCCGCTGACTCCGGCAAGGGCCCCGCTCTCTCCCCCCACCACCACCGCCGCGAGGATTCCCGCATCGGTCACTCTGCTCCGAATGATGAGCGGCCGCTCGCCTCCGGGCCACTAGCTCCATCACCTCTCAAGCACAATCAATCAGAAGCTCCATCATTGCACAGACTTGCATGAGCAAGTCTCCGTCACCACCGCCACCGTCACCGCCACCACCGCCCCGCTGCCGCCGTCACCACCACTGCTGCCACCACCACCACCACCGTCGTCGCCAACACCGCCACCACCGCCGCCGCCGTCGTCCCTACCGCCACCACCACCAGCACCGCCACGCCACCACTGCCACCATCAGCGGTGAGCCGGGTCCAGTCTCGCTGTGCGACAGGGAGGGCACCGCAACCTCTACAACCGCTGTGCAACGGTAAGCCGCTCTGCGTGTTGCATCCTGCGTGTGCGTATCTATGTTTATCATTTATTATCACCTTGCTTAATTACCCAGAAAAGCCCGACTGCGTCTTGAGATGCTGTGAATGTTGCGGAGCACGGTTTGAATGCGCACACGGACGATCCGGAGTCGCGATGTCGTAGAGCAACAGCGAGCGAGCAATAGGAGGGACGTTAAATGGTGTCGTGTCCATTCTTTCACAGATCGAGCACCGCACAGCCCTCGCTCACCCCGGCCTCTGCGGAGAAGATTGAGCTTGTGGAGGAGAAGATGTAGGGGAGCATGGGGGAGAAGATGGAGCTTGTGGAGGAGAAGATGGAGGAGGAAGGGGAGGTTGAGGAAGGAGAAGATGGAGGGGAGCATGGGGGAGAAGATGGAGCTTGTGGAGGAGAAGATGGA
This sequence comes from Petromyzon marinus, assembly GCF_048934315.1. Taxonomy (NCBI): domain Eukaryota; kingdom Metazoa; phylum Chordata; class Hyperoartia; order Petromyzontiformes; family Petromyzontidae; genus Petromyzon; species Petromyzon marinus. The sequence continues at coordinate 636,518 of NW_027423056.1, read as the reverse complement.
GGAGGGGAAGGGGAGGTTGAGGAAGGAGAAGATGGAGCTTGTGGAGGAGAAGATGGAGGGGAGCATGGGGGAGAAGATGGAGCTTGTGGAGGAGGAGAAGATGGAGGAGGGGAAGGGGAGGTTGAGGAAGGAGAAGATGGAGCTTGTGGAGGAGAAGATGGAGGGGAGCATGGGGGAGAAGATTGAGCTTGTGGAGGAGAGCATGGAGGAGGAAGGGGAGGTTGAGGAAGGAGAAGATGGAGCTTGTGGAGGAGAAGATGGAGGGGAGCATGGGGGAGAAGATTGAGCTTGTGGAGGAGAAGATGGAGGAGGGGAAGGGGAGGTTGAGGAAGGAGAAGATGGAGGGGAGCATGGGGGAGAAGATGGAGCTTGTGGAGGAGAAGATGGAGTGGAGCATGGGGGAGAAGATGGAGCTTGTGGAGGAGGAGAAGATGGAGGAGGAGGAAGGGGAGGTTGAGGGGAAGGAGGAGGAAGGGGAGGAAGAGGAGAAGATGGAGGAGGAGGAAGGGGAGGTTGAGGGGAAGGAGGAGGAAGGGGAGGAAGAGGAGAAGATGGAGGCGCTGATACGGGAGACGAGCGGGCGGGAGGAGCGATTTGGACCGCCTCGTGTGGGACGAGCAATCCGCTCTTTCCTCTGCCACTGGGCTGCTCTGCGGTGGAGTCTCCACCGCAGAGCAGCCACGAAGGCGCCAGGGGTGGGTGACGATGGATGTGTATTAGTATCATCATCATCACCGCTATCACCGCATACGCACACACGTTCCACACTCTTCCCACCCCAACATATGCACCACACACACACACACACAGCAGACGCTACAGACACTACGCACATGGGCTGCTAGGCCGTGCTGCGGCCGGACATGCGGGTTTCACAGCCCAGCCAACGCGGCCTCGCCTGGTTAATCCCAGGATGGATCGGAGGTTAGGCCACCCTACACATCACACACATCACACACACACACTGTAAATTATTGTTATTGTGATATATACATTGTCAAATAAACGAGTAAACATACACGAGACAATGCTGCTTTGTTTGCTAATGTATCCTGGGTTCAATGTGTCTCGTGGCTTTGTGTGAGGTGTCTTGGCTCGCGCCAGGAGCTGGGAGCGCATTCTCAGTGTCGGTGGGGCTCGGTTTACGCTCTTGGTCTGTTTGAGGAGCTGAATTTGGCCTGGTTAACATGACAAAACGCCTTTTGTGTCGTAGTTGTTTAAGTCACCTGGCTTATTACGTGTCATTTTGTTGATGTCTGCGTTCAGGAATCATTTTCACGAGTTCCTTCCGCAGGGTTTATGCCCCCTTCTTCTTAGATGTAAATCTCGTAATTAATTTTTTGTACGGTGGTCAGTGATGCGATTATATGAATGGCGCCAGAGAAAATGTAAATTATGATTTGAAGCTTTCGTGACTGCGAGGATTCATCTTTGGTTCTTTCTGTAAAGTCACCACCACCACGTAGAATGAGAATAAAATAATAAATTGATAAAATAAAATAACACAATAATATTCTCACGACGTTTCGGCCACAACACAAGCGGCCTTCATCAGGTGAAGGGGGCGAGACTGTCTGGTAGGACAGCGCTGGAGTGAAAGAGCCACGTTCAGATCATGGCCTTTAAGCTTAGAGTCGCGGCATCTCTTCAGAAAGGTGAGAGACTCGATTAGTTGAGCCTTCTTATCCCGAAGTCTGTTGAATGATCTTAAGGATGTGTGGAATCCCTCCCCGTAGAGGCAGTCACGAAAGCTTTAAATCGAAATTTAACCGCCTCTACGGGGAGGGATTCCACACATCCTTAAGATCATTCAACAGACTTCGGGATAAGAAGGCTCAACTAATCGAGTCTCTCACCTTTCTGAAGAGATGCCGCGACTCTAAGCTTAAAGGTCGTGATCTGAACGTGGCTCTTTCACTCCAGCGCTGTCCTACCAGACAGTCTCGTCCCTTCACCTGATGAAGGCCGCTTGTGTTGTGGCCGAAACGTTGTGAGATATTTTATCGTGTTATTTTATTTTATCAATTTATTATTTTATTCTCATTCTACGTGGTGGTGACTTTACCGAAAGAACCAGAGAAGATGTAAACTATCGTTTACGTAACGCGAGAACGGAAATGCAACACCTCGCGTTCAGGACTCTTGAGCTTACGTTCCCCGTCGCTTGCCAAAATCAACGTTTCTGATTTGAGAGTCACGTCATACAGATCTCACGGTTACTAAAAAAATAATTCCAGCAATCAATTTTAATTCCCCCGCGACGAAGGGAAGGCGGTAACGAGATTTTTTTTTAAAGCGTACATTACCGGAACGCCCAAGTCGACCCCAACACCCCTGGGGCTGTCCGTCCGTCCTATCCACAAACCTCTCTCTCGACGACGAATCCGCCTCAGACGCCGCGACCCTCTTGGGAACCCCCCCACCGCGAATCCGGGACAACGGCAGCCTTCCCATTTGCCAGGACCACAATAACGTCCCTCGCCATCGCTTCGGACCCATGCGCTTAACCTGGAACGGTGCGAGTTTCAACCCCCTTCGATGGAGATCGGAGAGCTGAACGGAGTTGAAAAGAGCTCGCGGAAAAAAATCCCTGTTCTTTGGTTCTTTCGGTAAAGTCACCACCACCACCACGTAGAATAAGAATAATAAAATAATAAATTGATAAAATAAAATAACACAATAATAGTGAGAATTTCGATTTAAAGCTTTCGTGACCGCAATGATTCATCTTCTTTGGTTCTTTCGGTAAAGTTACCATGTAGAATGAGAATAACATAATAAATTGATAAAATAACATAAAATAACACAATAAAATTATTTTATTCTCATTCTACGTGACTTTACCGAAAGAACCAAAGAAGAACAGTGAGAATATTATTATCGTGTTATTTTATTTTATCAATTTATTATTTTATTCTCATTCCACGTGGTGGTGACTTTACCGAAAGAACCAAAGCAGACATAGTATCGTGTCACTCACAACCCCACGGGTCAAATTGCGTGTTGTTGTTGTTGGTGTCACGGTCAAAATTGTGGTCAATTCCAGTAAACATTATCCAGAATCTTCTTTGGTTCTTTCGGTAAAGTCACGTAGACTTTACCGAAAGAACCAAAGAAGACGAATCCTCGCAGTCACGAAAGCTTCAAATCGAAATTTAACCGCCTCTACGGGGAGGGATTCCACACATCCTTAAGATCATTCAACAGACTTCGGGATAAGAAGGCTCAACTAATCGAGTCTCTCACCTTTCTGAAGAGATGCCGCGACTCTAAGCTTAAAGGCCGTGATCTGAACGTGGCTCTTTCACTCCAGCGCTGTCCTACCAGACAGTCTCGTCCCTTCACCTGATGAAGGCCGCTTGTGTTGTGGCCGAAACGTTGTGAGATATTTTATCGTGTTATTTTATTTTATCAATTTATTATTTTATTCTCATTCTACGTGGTGGTGACTTTACCGAAAGAACCAGAGAAGATGTAAACTATCGTTTACGTAACGCGAGAACGGAAATGCAACACCTCGCGTTCAGGACTCTTGAGCTTACGTTCCCCGTCGCTTGCCAAAATCAACGTTTCTGATTTGAGAGTCACGTCATACAGATCTCACGGTTACTAAAAAAATAATTCCAGCAATCAATTTTTATTCCCCCCCGACGAAGGGAAGGCGGTAACGAGATTTTTTTTTAAAGCGTACATTACCGGAACGCCCAAGTCGACCCCAACACCCCTGGGGCTGTCCGTCCGTCCTATCCACAAACCTCTCTCTCGACGACGAATCCGCCTCAGACGCCGCGACCCTCTTGGGAACCCCCCCACCGCGAATCCGGGACAACGGCAGCCTTCCCATTTGCCAGGACCACAATAACGTCCCTCGCCATCGCTTCGGACCCATGCGCTTAACCTGGAACGGTGCGAGTTTCAACCCCCTTCGATGGAGATCGGAGAGCTGAACGGAGTTGAAAAGAGCTCGCGGAAAAAAATCCCTGTTCTTTGGTTCTTTCGGTAAAGTCACCACCACCAC